>NC_092047.1:47561618-47605614 GCF_003086295.3 Arachis hypogaea
GCAGGTTTATTGTAGAATCAGAGTATGAGTTATACCTGGTCACCTTCACCTCGAGCTCCTCCTTCAAACCATTTATCCGATCGAACTCTAATTTTTCCTCCTCAATAAAGGCCTTCGTAGCATGAAGAGGAAATCTTGGGCAGTTCGATATAAGGCCGCCCCCATATGTGCCATCTTGACACTACTCCGAGTTATAAAGTCTAAATGGTGAAGGAGTGATACATCATCCATAGGGAAGACACCATAAGGACCGTTCTGTTGGTCGACAAACCCATCAGCATCGAAGTCAGGGCATCTAGATTGAAGGGTTCAACAGTTCGAGGTCTTTTGGAAGGGGAACGATCGGAGGAGAAGATGCAGCAACAGCAGAAGACGCGGAGGATCCACTACACGACTCGAGGAGTAGGGATCATTCTCCTCAGGCCGGCAGAGCTCGGCATGGACCGTTTTGACGTCACCTAAGAAGACCTTCCCATCCGTTTTGGCCGAGATGTTCTGAGCGGCAGCAGCCTTTCTCGCCTTCTTGAAAGCTTTCATCGAGTCATTATTCTTGGTCATCTCTGTAAAATAGAAACCAGTAGTTTTACAGACCAGGAAAAAGGAGGAAAGCAAAGTAAAAACAAGAAGCAATATATATCAAGTAATACCCAATGCAGCTGGAAAAAGGGAAGGGTCCCCCAAGGATTTTTTAGTATCTAAATGAGGAGGTTCCCCCTAAAGGTCCTCCAAAACAGTTACAAAAGCCTGCTTAATCTTGTTGAGCATTTTTCACGTATATCGGGACACTACTACATTCTGCTGCCAACACAGAGGGAAGGATGGCTCATCATTCACTTCCAGAAAAAAGGGGTGAGCTCCCTCAACAGCTCGAATCTTGAAGAAATAATTCTTGAAGTCCCTAAAGGACTCGTCATACATGGTAAAAACCTTATGTCCTTGTGCAGATCTAAAGAAACCCACGAGGCTTTCTTTTTCGAAGAAATCCCGGGCTTAGTTAAAATAAACCAATAAAAGAAAAGAGTTTGAGAAGGGGCAACATCCAATTCATGGCAAAGAAGCTGAAAAATCTTAATAAAACCCCAGGAGTTCGGATGAAGCTGGGACGGAGCTACATTACATGACCATAGCAAATCTGTCTCAAAGAAAGTAAAGTAAAAAGTGATGTCCAACTGGCTGAAAAAATAGTGGTAAGCATAAAAGAAAGGGCGCTCCCCTTGGGTCGGGACAGGGAAGCAAACCCTCTCCTCGGAGTCAGGTGCCACTAATTCATAATTCCTCTCTTGATCTCTACTCTTGCAGAGACGGTGATGTTTTCTAAGCTCTACGCAAAATTCATAATTGGCTAAAGAAACACACAGCAACACCAGGGAGTCCAACCAATCAGACATCCCCTCGGGAACCTTAAAAGACGCCTCGACAATATTTTTGCAAGAAGACAAGGCCAACTAGTCCTACAAACAAGAAAGGAAGATTGGATTACTAAAAACATCTTGGACAAAGCCAAAACAATTCGGCCAACCTAATCTAGTACAGCACAAGCAATAAAAGGAAACCCCAGGACCTACACCAAAAAAAAATCCAGGGGCATCCTTTGGAGCAGGCAGGGAACAAGGATTCAGAAAAAACCTACAAGATTAACGTCCCAACAAAACTCGCAGCAAAGACAGAGAAAAACCTTTTTCAAAGACGCAACATCCCCAGAAAGCTACAAATCAAACAGAATCGAAATAGCTACCTTCCAAATTCATAGTCTCAGCTTATCAGCAAACAAATAGCAAAACATATCAAGAAGAAGCCATCAAAGACACAATCTTTTTCAGAGAAATAATAAAGAGTCGGTATCTTCTACAAAATTCACCAGCGAAGAAAGCTATCAGCAAGACAAAAAACTTCAAAAGAGCAATCTTTCGAGAAAGCAAGCAGGTTCATGCAACTCGCAGAAGAGGAAAAACAAGCAGTATGAACCCTAGAGTACAGAAGGACCACTCCAAAAGCCAGAAAAACCCCCACAACAGTAAACAAGCAGGCGCACAGTGATACGAAGAGATTCAGATTTTCCAGCATGCACTTTAATAGAAAAATCAAAACTTTATCAAAAACTGAAGATAAATGACAAAAGAGAAGGTAAAACTAACCTGGAGAAAGAGCTCTGGAGAAAGAAGGAAACCGGAGTAAAGAAATTTCCCTTAAGCAAAGCACAAGAACACAGCGTCGCAGAGAAAAAACGAAAAGGCAAGCTCCAGGCAAAACAGAAGAACAAAGAAAAGAAGGAAGTTACACAAAAGAGGAAACCGTTTCGTGAAAACAAAATTCAAAACAAAAAGCCAAGAGAAACGGAGCATTAAAACCAAATTTATGAAGGTATTGAACCACTGCACATTCCTAAGGCTAGGACGCTAATACAAAGCGCACGCTTTCAGAGGAAATGAAAGAAAAACGTTCCGCATTCAAAAAAGAACTCTACAAAGATAAAATCGACAAAGTGCTTGAGTTCAGCTTCACCAGAGAAGGATCGAAGTCCTAAAACTAATGCTCGACCTCAAAATAAAGACCGAGCTCGAGCAGGGGCACTGTTCATACCCTGGGTCGAGCTGTCCGACCCGGGATGTTCTACCAACAAGACGACCGACCTCTTCAGGTCAGGACAATCTGACCTCTTTTCAAAAAGCTCGGCCAAGTCGACAGGAAAGCCCAAGAAGGGCCCAAATCGAGGAATACGACCCAAATCCAAAGGCAGCCTAAGCCTATAGAGATAAGGGTGGTTCCCTTGAAGATAAGATGACCTCACTCAAAGATAAGATAAGATAAGATAAGATAACTAACTTATCTTAACTAAGAAGGTCACTTCTACTAAAAACCTGCTTAATACCCTTGCTAACTTAAGCATCGGAGTCCCTTGCAGGTACCCCCACCCTCCGGTGACAAAGGATCAGCAGCATAGCCAGTCCAACAAGTCAGACACAACCGCTCCGGCCACCACTCACCAACCGGACACGTCAGCTCCGACCAGTACAGAAGGTCTCATCCGAGATCGACCTACAGTTTCAGGTAACCCCCGGAACAGTAACCATGGAGAGGAAGCATGAAAAGCTTCTCTCAATGCAGAGTCAAATAGAGCCCCCACATTCAAACTCTAAGTTTGGTGTTGGGAGGCCATCATCATGCTCTGAGCATCTGTGAGGCTCCATGAGAGCCCACTGTCAAGCTTTTAACATTAAAGAAGCGCTTGTTGGGAGGCAACCCAATTTTATTTAATCATATCTATTTATTTTCCATTGTTATTTTATGTTTTCTGTAGGTTTATGATCATGTGAAGCCACAAAACAATTGAAAAAGCAATAACAGAATGAAAAATAGTATTAAAAATAGCACACCCTGGAGGCGAAGCTTACTGGCATTTAAACGCCAGTAAGGGTAGCAGAATGGGCGTTAAACGCCCAGTCTGGCACCATTCTGGGCGTTTAACGCCAGAAATGGGCATAGAGCTGGTGTTTAAACACCAGAAAGGGGAGAAAAACTGGCGTTAAATGCCAGAAAAGGGCAGCAACATGGTGTTTAACGCCAGGAGTGGCAATCAAGGGGGCGTTTACACGCTAACATGGTGCAGGGATGAGAAATCCTTGACACCTCAGGATCTGTGGACCCCACAGGATCTCCACCTACCTCACCATTCAAAATCAAATCACTTTTCCTGCCAAACCCACCCATACATGGCCGAACCCTACCCCTGTCTCCACTCCTATATAAACCCATCTTCACTCCTTCATTTTCACACACCATACACCCTACTTACCCCCCCTTGGCCGAAACATTAAACACCCCTCCATCTCCTCTAATTCTTCCTCTTTACTATTTCCTTTCTTCTTTTGCTCGAGGACAAGCAAACCTTCTAAGTTTGGTGTGAAAAAAGGTAAAGCTTTCTGTTTTTCCATAACCATTTATGGCACCAAAGGCCGGAAAAACCTCTAGAAAGAGGAAAGGGAAGGCAAAAGCTTCCACCTCCGAGTCATGGGAGATGGAGAGATTCATCTCAAAGATCCATCAAGACCACTTCTATGAAGTTGTGGCCAAGAAGAAGGTTATCCCCGAGGTTCCTTTCAAACTCAAGAAGGGTGAATATCCGGAGATCCGACATGAGATTCGAAGAAGAGGTTGGGAAGTTCTCACCAACCCCGTTCAACAAGTCAGAATCTTAATGGTTCAAGATTTTTATGCCAATGCATGGATCACCAAGAACTATGATCAAAGTGTGAACCCGGACCCAAAGAATTGGCTTACAATGGTCCGGGGAAAATGCTTAGATTTTGTCCAGAAAATGTAAGGTTGGCATTCAACTTGCCCCTGATGCAAGAAGATGCACGCCCCTACACTAGAAGGGTCAACTTTGATCAAAGGTTGGACTAAGTCTTCATAGACATTTGTGAAGAGGGTGCTCAATGGAAGAGAGATTCAAGAGGGAAGTCGGTTCAACTAAGAAGGCATGACCTCAAGCCCATGGCTAGGGGATGGTTGGAGTTCATCCAACGCTCAATCACTCCCACTAGTAACCGGTCTGAAGTTACTATAGACCGGGCTATCATGATCCATAGCATCATGATTGGAGAGGAAGTAGAAGTTCATGAGGTTATATCTCTAGAACTCTACAAGGTGGCGGATAAGTCCTCTACTTTGGCAAGGTTAGCCTTCCCTCATCTCAATTGTCACCTCTGCAATTCAGCTGGAATTGACTTAGAGGAAGACATCCTCATTAATGAGGACAAGCCCATCACTAAGAAAAGGATGGAGCAAACAAGAGAGCCCACTCATGGACAAGAGCATGAGGAAATTCCTCGTCATGAAATTTCTGAGATGCCTCAAGGGATGCATTTTCCTCCACAAAACTATTGGGAGCAAATCAACACATCCCTAGGAGAATTAAGTTCCAACATGGGACAACTAAGGGTGGAGCACCAAGAGCATTCCATCCTCGTCCATGAAATTATAGAAGACCAAAGAGTCATGAGGGAGGAGCAACAAAGGCAAGGAAGAGACATTGAGGAGCTCAAGCACTCCTTAAGATCTTCAAGAGGAAGAACAAGCCGCCATCACTAAGGTGGATCAGTTCTTTAATTTCCTTGTTCTTATTTTTCTGTTTTTCGAAAATTTTGCTTTATGTTTTATTTATGTTTGTGTCTTATTACATGATCACTAGTGTCTAAGTGTCTATGCCTTAAAGCTATGAATGTCCTATGAATCCATCACCCTTCTTAAATAAAAAGTGTTTTAATTGCAAAAAAAAAAAGAAGTACATGAATTTCGAATTTTAAAACAGATTAATTATTTTGATGTGGTGGCAATACTTTTTGTTTTCAAAATGAATGCTTGGACAGTGAATGTTAAAATTTTGGCTCTTGAAAGAATGATTAAAAAGGAGAAATGCTATTGATAATCTGAAAAAAATCATAAAATTAATTCTTGAAGCAAGAAAAAGCAGTGAAAAGCTTGCAGTAAAAAATATATGCGAAAAAAGAGGCGACAAAAAAAAAGAGAGAGAAAAAAAGAGAGAGAAAAAAAAGAGAAAGAAAAAGCAAGCAGAAAAATCTAATAGCCCTTTAAACAAAAAGGCAAGGGTAAAATAAAAAGGATCCAAGGCTTTGAGCATTAATGTATAGGAGGGCCCACATGAATAAAATCCTGGCCTAAGCGGCTAAACCAAGCTGTCCCTAACCATGTGCTTGTGGCGTGAAGGTGTCAAGTGAAAAGCTTGAGACCGAGCGGTTAAAGTCGTGGTCCAAAACGATAAGAGTGTGCTTAAGAGCTCTGGACACCTCTAATTGGGGACTCTAGCAAAGCTGAGTCACAATCTGAAAAGGTTCACCCAATTATGTATCTGTGGCATTTATGTATCCGGTGGTATTACTGGAAAACAAAATGCTTAGGGTCACGGCCAAGACTCATAAAGTAACTATATTCAAGAATCAACATACTGAACTAGGAGAATCAATAACACTATCTAAATTCTGAGTTCCTATAGATGCGAATCATTCTAAACTTCAAAGGATAAAGTGAGATGCCAAAACTGTTCAGAAGCAAAAAGCTAATAGCCCCGCTCATCTAATTAAGACTGATCTTCATAGATGTTTTTGGAATTCATTTTATATTCTCTTCTTTTTATCCTATTTGATTTTCAGTTGCTTGGGGACAAGCAACAATTTAAGTTTGGTGTTGTGATGAGCGGATAATTTATACGCTTTTTGGCATTATTTTTAGGTAGTTTTTAGTATGTTTTAGTTAGTTTTTATTATATTTTTATTAGTTTTTAAATAAAAATCACATTTCTGGATTTTACTTTGAGTTTATGTGTTTTTTTGTGATTTCAGGTATTTTCTGGCTGAAATTGAGGGACCTGAGCAAAAATCTGATTCAGAGGCTGAAAAAGGACTGCAGATGCTGTTGGATTCTGACCTCCCTGCACTCGAAGTGGATTTTCTGGAGCTAAAGAAGCCCAATTGGCACGCTCTCAATTTGGTTGAAAAGTAGACATCCTGGGCTTCCTAACAATATATAATAGTCCATACTTTGTTCGAGATTTGATGGCCCAAACCGGCGTTCCAAGTCAGAATAAAATTTCTGGCGTCAAAACGCCAGAACTGGCATAAAAGCTGGAGTTAAACGCTCAAACTGGCACAAAAGCTGGCGTTTAACTCCAAGAGAAGCCTATGCACGTGGAAGCTTCAATGCTCAGCCCAATCACACACCAAGTGGGCCCCGGAAGTGGATTTCTGCATCATTTACTCATTTCTGTAAACCCTAGGCTACTAGTTGTCTATTAATAGGACCTTTTGCTATTGTATTTTCATCTTGCAATCAATCTTTTAATCATGCTTTGATGATTGAACCCTCTCTGGGAGGCTGGCCATTCGGCCATGCCTAGACCTTCTTTTATTTATGTATTTTCAACGGTGGACTTTCTACACACCATAGATTAAGGTGTGGAGCTCTGCTGTTTCTCATGAATTAATGCGAAGTACTATTGTTTTTCTATTCAACTCAAGCCTATTTCTTCTCTAAGATATTCATTCGCACTCAAGAACATGATGAATGTGATGATTATGTGACACTCATCACCATTCTCACCTATGAATGCGTGCCTGACAACCACTTCCGTTCTACATGCAAACAAGCTTGCATGTGTATCTCTTGGGTTTCTAATATAAGATTAAAACCTTCGTGGTATAGGCTAGAATTATTGGCAGCCATTCCTGAGATCCGGAAATTCTAAACCTTGTCTGTGGTATTTTGAGTAGGATCTGGGAAGGGATGACTGTGACGAGCTTCAAACTCGCGAGTGTTGGGCATAGTGACAGACGCAAAAGGATCAATGGATCCTATTCCAACATGATCGAGAACCGATAGATGATTAGCCGTGCGGTGACAGTGCATTTGGACCATTTTCACTGAGAGGAATGGAGGTAGCCATTGACAATGGTGAAACCCAACATACAGCTTGCCATGGAAAGGAGTATGAATGATTGGATGAAGACAATAGGAAAGCAGAAGTTCAGGAGGAACAAAGCATCTTCATACGCTTATCTGAAATTCTCCCCAATGAATTACATAAGTATCTCTATCTTATTTTATATTTTATTCATCTTTTAATTATCAATTCTCCATAACTATTTGAATCCGCCTGACTGAGATTTACAAGATGACCATAGCTTGTTTCAAGCCGACAATCTCCGTGGGATCGACCCTTACTCACGTAAGGTTTATTACTTGGACGACCCAGTGCACTTGCTGGTTAGTTGTGTGGAATTGTGAAAAAGAGTTGAGATTACAATTGTTCGTACCAAGTTGTTGGCGCCATTGATGATCACAATTTCGTGCACCAGTCATCTAATCTGAACGAAGGTGAAGCTCTAGTAGTCTAATCTTTGATGATCCTACTCAAAATGCCACAGACAAGGTCGAATCTTCCAGATCGGAGAATGACGCTTTATGATTCTATCCTATACCACAAAGCCCCCAATCGCCCCCTAATCTGAACGAATTCGTGGATTAGCCGTCTAAGAGATGTATAATCAAGCTTGTGGTTCAGTACTATCTCGTCAAGGACCCGCAAGAACCCATGTAGAATAGGGATGACGGTCAAGTTACACTCCCAATTCATTAGGATGAAGAATGAAGATACATCTTAGAATAGAATCAAGTATAGATTAAAATAGAACAATGATATTATTAATTCATAAGAATCAGCAGAGCTCCTTGATGACATGTCATCATGTAATGTTTTTCTATGCTCTTTCATACAAGAAAGTGACGATTAGTGCTTAAATATTGAATGTTTTTGTGCTTAAATATTATATTTCTTTGATCTCTTGATTTTATAAAATTTGTAGGAAATAAGAAGAAAAAGAAGCAAAAAAGCACAAAATAAGCTAAAAAAAGAGGAAAGAGGAATTCTAGGGCAAATTTTGGAGCTTGGGCACAATTTGGAGCCTTAGGCCACGCTTTTGAAAGCGTGGCCCATGATTTAAACAAAGAGAGGGCTCTTGGCGCGAAAATGCTACGACGCACACGCATGCATGACACACACATGTCAGGGGGCAATTTTCGAAGAACCATGGGTACGCGTGCATGACGTGTACGCGTGGAAGTGTTTGGCGCTCGTTTCAAAAGAGAGCGCTACGTTCACTAAGCTAGCGTTTCGGGCATGTTCGAATTTGGAGGCAAAGTTTTGCAAATGACGCGCACGCGTGCATGACGCGCACGCGTCGATGGGTCACTTGGGACAAAGCACACTCATGCGTGGCTGGCGCTAAAGCCTGAATTG
The DNA here is from genome assembly GCF_003086295.3 of Arachis hypogaea. Classification (NCBI taxonomy): domain Eukaryota; kingdom Viridiplantae; phylum Streptophyta; class Magnoliopsida; order Fabales; family Fabaceae; genus Arachis; species Arachis hypogaea. The sequence goes on from NC_092047.1 coordinate 47,570,431, forward strand.
CATATTTTGCTACCCACGCGCACGCGCAGGGGACGCACACGCGTAGGCAGTAGGAGTAGGAGTAGGAGTAGAATAGAAGGCTCTCTTTGATGCACTTTTATTTTTCTGCACTTTTTACATTTCATTATTGAATTCAGTTTATGAAATTTCGGTTTCTACAATCCTCTGCTACAATTTCCTTTTCTGCAATTTTTCTTTCTACAACTTTACATTTGAGTTTGTTGTGATCTGAATTTACTTTTCATGCAATTTAATTCTTTTGCAATTGTTCTGAGTTCTTATTTACTGCGTTCTTGAAATTTCCAGCACACAATTCCCTTTACATTTGCTACACTTTACATTTCTTGCTCTTTAAGATTCTGTCAAATTTACTTTCTGCAATTTATAATTCTTGCAATTCACTCTCTGTTAGTTTAATTTCATTCAATTCACCACTGTTAGCTTGACTAAACTAATCACCTCACTAAAGTTGCTTGATCCATCAATCCCTGTGGGATTGACACCACTCTTGTTAGTTATTACTACTTGATGCGACCCGGTACACTTGCCGGTGAGTTTGTGTGGAATCATTTTTCCCTCATCAAGTTTTTGGCGACATTGCCGGGGATTGATTTAGGTCGATAATGATTAAGTGGGTGAGAAGTCTAGATTAAGCATTTTCTTTGTTTTTTTTCTTTTTAATTTTCTGTTCTAAATTGATACCAAGGTGTTTGAGTTATTGCCTCACTAAGAAATTCTTCTCTGAGACATGAATTTCAATTTTCATTGGTGACTGTGTTTTACAAAATTCAAATAGAGTTCAACTCATCTTGTGATCAAACAAATTTTATGGGATATTATCCACCATCACCAATTGACTATTCTAATGGTGGCTGGGAATATCACCAAGAAATCACAGATTCTGAGCACTCCAATCAATAGAGATATGCTTCAGAGCCACAAGATGAGCAAGACAAATTCATGGGATATTACCCAACACCACAAAATGATTTATATGGTGACTGAGAGTATCCCCAAGAATTAACAGATTCTGAGCAACCCAATCAATGGGGATATGCTTCAGAAAATGATCAAGACAATTTCATGAGATATTGCCCACCACCTCAAGATGATTTAGGTCATTATCCTTGTGGTGACTGGGAATATCAACAAGGAATGAGGGAGTATGAACAATCAAGTGAAATAAACTATTTTTCAAAGCCACAAAGTGACTCATATTGTTATGACACTGACATAAATTATGGCTGGGAAAGGAATTGCAATGATTCACATTCTAATCATTCAAAGACATTATCACTTGACTATGCTGTCAATACATACATGGAAGATTGTTCCTCCATGCCACAAAATAATCCACAATGTGATGAATTCAACAATCACTCAAGTTGTGGGTGGGAGGATTAAAACCAAACAGCATTCAACAGTTCATACTCCACTCATCAAGAGACATCATCACTGGAGTGTACTTTCAATAAATTCATGCAAAATTGTCCCCCAATGCCACAAGATGATCCATACTGTGATGAATTCAAAAATTCTTTAAGTTGTGCTTGGGAGGATCAAAATCAGAGAGCACTCAATGTGTCATACTCCATTAATCAAGATCCATCATCACTTGAGCAAACCTTCAACTCATATATGCAAAGTTGTCCAACTTCACCTCCCCGTTTTTCATTTGAAAATCCTTCATCACTTGACTATACCGCAACATAAAGTTACCTCCAAGATCAATGCAATTCATTTCACTAACCACAAGACACACCTGATTACTCACAAAATCCATTTCATATCCTTCAACACAACTTCACCACAATACCCACAAACCCACAAAATCTGCCCCAATCAGCTTCTCTCTTGCTACAAGCAGAACAATACCTGCAAAGTGCCATAGACTCTAGGGAGAGAACTAGAGAACTCTTGGAAAGACAAGAACAATCCTGGAAAGAGAAAGAGACCCTCTTCAAGAAGATGGATGGGCACTTAGAGCAAATGAGGAGAAACTTAGAACTACTGAGCAAGGAAGATGAAGACCAATTGATGGATGTGAAGGAGGAAGTGGAAGAGCAAGAAGAAGAGGCATCTGTGTCAAGCAAAATTTTGATGAAGAATAAGGTGGTGGAAGTATTTGAACCTGAAACTTCACATCTACAGAAGCCACTTGAGATGACAAGGGAACATGAAAACTCACGACCCCTACAAACTTCTCTAAACTAAAAACTCTCAACACTTGAATTTGTGATTGAAAGATATGAGGAGGAGATGAAGAAATCTTGGGAAGAACAACAAACCTCCTCTATGAAAGTGCTATTACATCAAATGTTGAGTGCAAAAGAGGAAGTGGAAGAACAAGAAAGTGAGGAAGACAATCAAGGAAGTCCATACTCAAGTGAGGCAGAAAGTTACATAGAAGAAGGGCTCATTGAACCACCAATTCAAAAGGCTTTTGATGAAGATAAAGCTCCAACAATCACACAGCAACCATATCTTGATATCCAAGGAGTGAAGGCAACCAGCAAAAATACCGAAGAAAGGATTGTGACCAAGATACCAAGGACAACATTCAAGAAAAGGTCAACTGCAAACAATCCTACCCCTGATCCAGCAAGCAAGCTCAATCTAGCAAATAACAAAAGGAAGCTTGCTGAGGAGAGACCAAAACAGGGGACAATAGCTGAATCTTCTCCCCCCTTGAGGTCATTCCTCTTAACAAACTGGAAGAAGAGGAAGAAAGTGAAGAACAACATGTCAAGCTAATGACACTAAAGGAGCGCTTGTTGGGAGGCAACCCAACCTTAGGTAACATTTCATTTCTCTACTTTATTTATTTTCTTTCCTTGCTTTGTTTATTTTCAATAAATTGGCATATGATTACATTCTAAGTTTGGTGTTGCCATGCAACAATTTGTTTTCAATCCCTCTCGATGATTGCATCAATTCTAATTGAAAGTGTCACACTAAGATTCTAAGTTTGGTGTGCCACTTATTTTTCTATGCATGTTATTCAGCAACACCACTTGTCTGCATAATCATAATGCCTCTGCAAAGTTATCTTTCTTTTGGTTTAACATTTTTATTATTATCTTTGTTTTAGTCATTTCTTTATTTTTAATGCTTTCATTTATTTTTCTCCTTAACTATTTTTGTTAAATACCTCTCCAAGAAATCCTTATTCATGATAGATTCTTCCCTTGGTAATTGTATTTAACATATAACAGTTTCCTTTGTATAGTTTTAGTTCAAATAAATTAACATATCATTGCATTCTAAGTTTGGTGTTGCTATGCAACAAAAATTTGTTTCCAATCTATACTGGATACTTGCATCAATTCCAAGTGAAAGTGTCACACTAAGTTTGGTGTGCCACTCATTCTTTATGCAATGTATCATGCACACCCTCTTATTTTTGTAATCACAATGTCTCTGTCTCATGTGCCTTCATGGTTATTCTTAATTTTGCTTGCTTAAACACATGTGCTACTGACATTTCATTATGTAAGACATTCATGATCCATCTTAGCCCCATCACCATTGTTCTAATTGTTGCTTGAGGATGAGCAAACACCCTAAGTTGGTATGGAAAGGGGAAGAATGGGAGAAAAGGGACAACAATAGTGAAGATGAACTACAAGGTGGCAAAGTTCTTTTTCCTCTCATTTGTTTCCAGCATTTTAAATTGCATGATTGTCTTTATCTTCTCTGTATGCATGTGTGTTATGAATAAGCATAGTGTATAAATTGTAACATGTTGCTGTGACATTATGACTACTATCTTGAATTTTGTGAGTTCAAAAGCAATAAAGTATCATGATCATAAACGAACAAGGCATTAAAGAAGAATTTAGCATGAGAATACAAGTATTGGAAGGCTAGTATGATTAATTGTTGCTCAATTGCATTAGATTTTATTTAATTGAAGTTTTCATCTAGGACATTTTATGAAATTTTTTTGAAATCATGAAAACCTTAAAGAAGCAATTGCAAATTAAGGTAAGAAAAGAAAAAGGAAAGAATGAGAAAGCTGAAGGCTCTGAGTACCAATGACAATTCATTTGTTAAGTACTTGTGGTGTTTATGTATCAGGCAAAAAGCTTGAAAACAAAACACTTAGAGTCAAGGCTAGGCTCAAGTGCAAAAGCACTCCCTCAAAGCTCAAGGCTCTGAGCATCAATAATTAGAGAGTAAAGAAAAGAAACAAATGAGCTTAAAAGAAGTCCTCTAATTAAATACTTGTGGTGCTTATGTATCAAGTGATAATACTTGAAAATAAAGCATTTAGAGTCGTAGCCTTGTTATCAACTCATGGGGCAAGGCACCCAAAAGGAGAAGCTAATAAGAGAATCAAAAGCTTGTTTCAAGGAAGAAATATAAGGAAAAGATTTCATAAAATGAGCTAGATAGAAGCATCAATCATTTACATTTCTTTTGTGATTGTAGCATGCATAGAAAACTAGCCAACGATGAAGATTAACTTGCTATTCTTCTCACCTTGGGTTGTCAAAATTTACTGCATGATTCTTTTCTTGCTTGGGGACAAGCAATGTTTAAGTTTGGTATTGTGATTACATGTCATCATGTCATGTTTTTCTATGCTTTTTCATACAAGAAAGTGATTATTAGTGCTTAAATATTGAATGTTTTTATGCTTAAATAGTATACTTCTTTGATCTCTTGATTTTATAAACTTTGTAGGAAATAAGAAGAAAAAGAAGCAAAAAAGTACAAAATAAGCTAAAAAGGAGAAAAGAGGAATTCCGGGGCACATTTTGGAGCTTGGGCACAATTTGGAGCCTTAGGCCACGCTTTTGAAAGCATGGCCCATGATTTAAACAAAGAGAGGGCTCTTGGCGGGAAAACACTACGACGTGCATGACGCGCACGCGTCAGGGGGAAATTTTCGAAGAACCACGCGTACGCGTGGAAGTGTTTGACGCTCGTTTCAAAAAAGAGTGCTACGTTCACTAAGCCAGCATTTTCGAGCATGTTCGAATTTGGAGGCAAAATTTTGCAAACGACGCGCACGCGTCGATGGGTCACCTGGGACAAAGCACGCTCATACGTGGCTGGCGCTAAAGCCTGAATTGCATACTTTGCTACCCACACTACAAGAAAAACACCCATTCAGGTACACTTGAAAAGTGTAGCCAAAAGTGAAAAAAAATGATGCCTTAGGCTACAGCTACGCTTTTTGGGCTACGGCTACGCTTTTTGGGGTGATTCCTATTCGGCCGTTGCCTATTCTCAAAGGCTACATTTTTATGCACCAAGGGCTACGCTTTTGACATTTGGGAATAGGCTACGCTTTTCAAGTGATGCTGTCCAGGACCAAAGGCTACGCTTTTCAGCTTTCATTTTTCCAGAATAGGCTACGGTTTTCAACGCTACTGCATCACTTGTAAAGCGTAGCCACATTGTATACCATAGCTACTTTTTATAAGCATAGCCTTAGGTCCCTCTTTTTTTTTCTATACTATAGCTACTATATATAAGTGTATCCTTAGGTCCCTCATTGTTTTTTTTTTAATTTTCTATATATATATATATATATTCTAATAATTTTTTTCTAAAACCTAATATTTAGTAATATGATTATATATATAATCCTATTTTTTTTAAATAAATTAGTCAAAAATTATAAAATAAAAATAAATACATAATAATACCATACAATATTCTTTAAATAATAAAAATTATCCTTTAACAAAATATGTTTATAATGAACTAAAAATATTGGGATGATCATAAATGAGTATTCATACATCTCACACTAAATTAAACATACCCATATCAAAAATATACATTAGATCACTTAGAATTTACTACTAATAAACTATAAAAAACCAAAATATTGTATCCTACATAAGTATCTTCTAATAAAAGTTATTAATCTTCTGATAGAAGAGAAAAAAACAAATTGATGTCAAATAGAGCACCTAACATCTGCGACTGAATTGAACATATATTGAAGCAAATTCTTGACGAAGACTGGGCGAGCAAAGAGCAGAGCAACATTGGCGGTGTTCCCAGTTCCAAATGGAGACTCGATCTAAATCATCGGCAGTTACCATTCATGGAATGCATAAGATGTAACTGGATCTTAATGCTCAATCTGCAGCAAATCAACAATTCATCATCATAATAAACAACTTCAAATAAATTCACTACCAAATCGAGAATCAAATAAACATACTAATTGTGTACATTCCAAAAATAATGTAGAAGCCATGTCACACCCCTAATTATTGCCTGCATTCATATTACATTACATATATTACTCTTGCAACTCAATCAAACTCAGTTCATTAATAGAGAACTATGATTGGAATCTTAAATTGGAATGAACAAAATAAAAATGGACATATCAAAGCTGCATCTTCTGGTAATTATTAGAACCAATTGACCAACTCTAACTATGCCAACAATGGCCTCAACCATTAAAATTTGAAGGACTTTAAGCAGTGAATAGCTTTGGTTATAGCTCTCTTCATTTCCCTTCAAATAAAATATCATTTAATTGATTAAGTCATTTTCTGGAAATACTAATTGCAAGTCTTCATTGTCTCTATTAACTTGAACTAGAACTGCAGCCTTGTACAAAATATCCCAAATATGACCGACACAAGTTAAAATGAATGATATATATTAATTCAAATGAGAATGTGTTTTGTCTAGTAATGTACACTTCAAATATTTTATAGCATAAGTTTCAAATTTTACCTGAAAATCAAAGAAATCATTGGTAAAATATTGATGGACAGAACCGAAATACCATAGATTGCTGCTGGAATCACAAGCCTTGGAAATGAAAGGGACATGCTACAACCCTTTATCAACAACTCCAATGAATCTTCTAGGTCCTCACTTCTTATACCAATCCTTTTTCATGAGAACTTGTTCATCAAAATAAGGGATGATCAAAATAGGCCCCTTAGTAATTATGAAATTGTAAACAAGTTTGAGTTTTACTTATTGGGCTTCTTTTTTCTGAATATCTGAGCAACAGATTCAGTAGAGAGGTTATCTACATATTGATACAATAGTCAAAAGTACAAAAAATTGCATTGCAAATTATATCAGTTTAATAAAATACCATAACAATCATTCGAAAAATAAAGCTGCTATTTTCTTCTCATCCACATAGAGAAGCACCTACTTGAAAAGAAATCACATTCGCTATAGAAAATTAAATAAATGCAAATCAAACCTGAAAATGACTCCAATCTCATAACTCACAGCAGCCTCCACATCATAAAGCAACAATAAAAATCATTGGGAGATTCAAAGTTACAATAAATCCTGCCACAAAGTATACTAGTAAAAAGGTTTCCTTTTAGTCACAATTTAATATACCCTTCCCAATTTCCAAAGATGCCCTTCCTATAAGAAATATACTAGCAAATTCAAAGTTAAAAAGTTACTCAATAATCCCTGAAGATAACTCTAAAATTGGAACCAAAACTCCAACTCTGTTTGGCACGAAGAAATCAACTTGCTTTACTTGTAATCAAGCATTTCTTATAGCTGTCTTGTGCAAAAAAGTTAAATTAAAATAAGGTAGGTACATAGCTTAAACCAGTAGCTATGACAATGCAACTAAAAGAAAGAGTAATGCTAATCTCAGCTTTCACAGACACAAGAATACCACATAGAACTGCAACCAGGCACCCAAACTCCAACAACCTCATTGTGCCAACTCCAATACTTCACATCCTCGAGATCTGTTTCATAATCCAAATGATGACACAGTTGAGTTACACTGAAAAAACAAAGAAAGAAGGTTAGTTCCAATGTGAGACTGATCCAAGTAAATCAGCTGAACGTACATTGGCAGTTGGTGTTTAAAATAATATAACTTCCGAGAACATAGAAAAGGATCAGCAACTCATTCATATATGGTGTTTTGTAAAATGTAAATTGTAGCATCATATTGAAAGTCATTAGCAAATCTTCAATTTTGCTTTTTAATTGATATCAAAATTCAGGAAACAGAATGACATATAGTAAGCATAAGAAGCAAAAATACAATGGGAAAGAGCTGCTTATCATGCACATATTTTTACTATTGATTTTAAATTTCAAACAAAATCAGCAAGCTCATACGACCATTGCTACACTTATGAGCAATACTTATCTTCAAGAAATGGGAAAGAGCTGCAATAGGGGACTGAACTGGCCACTTAGAATTTATAAATATGCAAGGGTACAACTCTTGAATCAAATTCCTTCTTGTCGAGTTCTACGATGATTAGAATTTGAAACTAATCGACACTAACTTTTGAAACTAAAATAACTGTTATAATAGATGCTAGTCTAATAGATATAGTGCATCAAATTGTCAAAATTTGAAACAAACAAACTAACTTCTGATTTTTAACTAACCTGAAAGTTACAACAAATTAACCAACTCACAAATTCTCCAACAGATATAGTACCAAAGCAAACTGAAAGTACTTCCTCATTATCACCCTTGGGATCTGAATGTGGCTCAGTAACACTACAAGCAATTACTCTCTTCCCTCTTTATTCCAAAATAACATCGCCACGCGAACCAGAATCAGTAACAATTCAGAAAAAATAAACAAATAAACAAATAAAATGTAAATTCCACTAAGAATGGAAAGCAAAGCCGCTACCTGAAGCTCGAGCTCAGCTTGAGGGAACTTCAACACCGTAGAGGGTAGCAGGTGCGTACAGAAACTGGGTAACGGGATTTGGCGAGAATTAGGAAAAAAAAGGGGTATTCAAGTTGAACCCTGCATGTTCATCAACAATACATGGCTTGTTCATCAATTCACAATTCACAGTTGCATATAAACCATATTATTGTACCAAACCCTCAAATTAAAAACCCTAAAATTGGAACTCTAAACACCCAAATTTCAGAACCAAACGGAAATCTATAGATACCTTCTCGACGATGTGTGCGTAGAGAGGACGACCAGAGCGCAGAGACGACGATGGTGAGGGTGCAGCTCACGATCAATGCAAGAGAGCGCAACTGACGATCAATGCAGGAGAGAGCAGCTGACGATGAGTGGCGAAGTCGTGTATGGTGAGTGGTGAGTGGTGAGTGGAGAAGGAGCAACAGTGAGTGGCGAAGGTGAGAAGTGAGGACGCGAAGGCTTTCTCTGATAGTGAATGAAGGTGAGGCGCGAGTTACTGAAGAGCTAGCTGATCTGCGTGCTTTGGGGGGCAAAGGGGAAAATATTCACTAAGTTATACGCTGTATTTGGCCCTAGATACATTAGGAGACGTTTTTGAAGAGTACCCAAATTATAACAAATAGGTTACTCTTTAAAAGTGCTCTCTTTGGTGTGAAAAGTGTAGCCATAGATATTTAGAAAAGGCTACGCTTTATAAGTGATTTCTATAATACCTAAGGCTACACTTTTCAAATGATGCCAAAATTGTGTTTCCTTTTCTCTTACAAAAAGACAACACTGAGAAAAGCGTAGCCTATTCTAGGAATAGGCTACGCTTTTCAAATGTAGTTTAAAAAAAGTGTGGCTGAATAGGTGTTTTTCTTGTAGTGCCACGCACACGCGCAGGGAACGCGCACGCGTGGGCAGCGCTCACTAAGCCAACGTAGCGCCCATTAAGAGAACGCTGCAGGGGACGCACACGCGTGCATGACGCACACGCATCGATGGGCAAAAATGCAAAAACACACGCAAGCGTGAGGGATGCGTACGCGTGGGTGAATGAACATTACGCTCAATTTTAAAATGCTACGTTCTTCTGGGAGCATAATTGTGGTTCAATTAATCTTATTCCAAGCCCATTGAAGCTCAAAAGCAAGCAGAGCCCTGTATCATCACTCAAAGACACAAGAGATAGTTAGAATAGGAATTTCATTTGATTTGTAATTTGTTTGCAATTTCATTTTTATTTTGTAAAGCCTATATAAAGGCATCAGTTTCATTTCGTTAGGAGGCAAGGACAGTAGGCTGCAGTAGTAGTAGGCAGCAGTAGGAGTAGGAGTAGGAGTAGAATAGAAGGCTCTCTTTGGTACACTTTTATTTTTCTGCACTTTCTACATTTCAGTAATGAATTCAGTTTATGAAATTTCGGTTTCTGCAATACTCTGCTACAATTTCCTTTTCTACAATTTTTCTTTCTGCAACTTTACATTTGAGTTTGTTGTGATCTGAATTTACTTTTCATGCAATTTAATTCCTCTGCAATTGTTCTGAGTTTTGATTTACTGCGTTCTTTAAATTCCTAGCACCCAATTCCCTTTACATTTTCTGCACTTTAAATTTCTTGCTCTTTAAGATTCTGTCAAATTTACTTTCTGCAATTTATAATTCTTGCAATTCACTCTCTATTAGTTTAATTTCATTCAATTCACCACTGTTAGCTTGATTAAACTAATCACCTCACTAAAGTTGCTTGATCCATTAATCCTTGTGGGATCTACCTCACTCCTGTGAGTTATTACTACGTGATGCGACCCGGTACACTTGCCGGTGAGTTTGTGTGGAATCAATTTTCCCTCATCATTCCTAACCTTAACCTAGGAGGTTCAGTTGCTCATACTGTATAATAGTGTTTGAAAGTAAAAAGTGGGGGAAAAATCTAAAGTTTGGGAGATCTTCTTCTATATATACTAATCTAATAACTAAGAAGTACAAAAAAATATGATAGAATAGAATAGAGGTGTGAAACCCATCCTTGGGCCCGCTTAGGTTGAGTGCTTGGGCTAAGCTTGGCGTGTCTCCTCGTCCTATGACTCCTTTTGGGGCGTTGGACACCAGTTTGCCCCCTTTTCGGCGTCCAACACCAGCTTGCCCCCTTTTGGGCATGTAACGCCAAATAAGGGGGAGAAGTGGGCGTTTAACCCAGTTTTGGACAGGCTCCTTCGAGAAAAGCATAGAACATTATATATTGCTGACAAGATCTAAAAGTTAGATTTCTAACACCGTTGAGAATGCATCATTTGGACCTCTGTAGATCCAAAAATGCTTTTTTTAATGCACGAAAGTCAGATTCTGACACTATTTGCTACACTTTCCTTGCCTCTGAATTGGACTTTGCCAAAACTCCTCAATTTCAGCCAGAATTTACCTGAAACCATATGCAAACACACAAACTCAAAGTAGAATCCAAAAATGTGAATTTTGCACTAAAACCTATGAAAACACAATAAAACTTGAACAAAACATAAGTAAACAATATGAAAATGATGCCAAAAAGCATATAAAATATCCGCTCATCAGAACACCAAACTTAAACTGTTGTTTGTCCCCAAGCAACCAAAAACAAAGTAGGATTAGAATGAAGAAAAGGATACAATAAATCTTAGAGTTTTTCAATGAAGCTCAGTTCCAATTGATGAGCGGGGCTAGTAACCATTTACTTCTGAATAGTTTTGGCATCTCACTATCCTTTGAAGCTCAAAAGTGTTGGTGTCTTTTGGAATTCAGAATCCGGATGATATTATTGACTCTCTTAGTTTAGTTCTTTTTTATTCTTGAACACAGCCTCTTTTAGAGCCTGGCCGTGACACTAAGCGCTTTGTTTTCCAGTATTACCACTGGATACATAAACGCCACAGACACTTAACTTGGTGAACCCTTTTGGATTGTGATTCAGCTTTGCTAGAATCCCCAGCCAGTGGTATCCAGAGTTCTTGGGCACACTCTTTTGCTTTTGGAATCACGACTTTAACTACTCAGTCTCATGCTTTTCACTTGACACCTTCATACCACAAGTATTTAGTTAGGGGAGGAGTTCATTTGAACTTTTTAGGCCAAGATTTTGTTTCTTTAGACCCTCCTAACCATTGATGCTCAAAGTCTTGGATCCCTGCTCTTGTCTTTTGGTTTAAAGAGCTATTGGCTTTTTCTCTTTTTTTTTCTCTTTTTTTTCTCTCTTTTTTTTTTCATTTCTTTCTTTTTCTTTCTTTTTGATGGTTTTTCTTGCTTCAAGAATCAATAATTGGATTTTTCAGATTACCAATATTACTTCACCTTTTCTATCATTCTTTCAAGGACCAACCTTCCTTACTCCAACATCAAATATGCACTGTTTATTCATGCATTCAGAAAGTAAAAGTAATGCCACCACATCACATAATTAAACTATTCTTATTATATAACTCGAGTTCACGCATCTTACTTCTAAAAAAATTTGAAATTTTTATTCAAGTTCAATGGAATGATAAGAAGAATATTTTATATCTAATTGGCAGAAGAGAGATAACTAAAAATAAAATCCTAATAGTGATCATGCAATTCTTAAATTAAAAGACAGAAACTAAAATACTAAAATAAGACTTAGATAGGATGGAACTCAACCACCTTAGTCATGGTGGTCATTATTCTCTTTAGGGGATAACTTTTGACACTTCAGCTCTTCTAGTTCATGCCCCTACTTCTCTTGTTCCTTAACCAGTTTACCAAGTGATAATGTGAATTCTTGTATAGTTTGGAATCAATCAAAAGAAGAATCAATTCATTGGTAGCATAGTCCAAACCAACAATGAATTCCCAAATCAAATGTTAAATTCAAATCAAAATAAGTTATAACTGAGAGTATTTAGCCACCGGGTCGTCTTCCCTAGGAGTTGCAAATGATATGTACAATCATTGGCTATGAGAGAGAGCATGGAGGATTATGAATGAAAGCAAGAGATGTAAATAGCAAGAAAGTAAATGAACATGCAAGGAATGTAAATGGCAACTCTTGGCAAGAATTGGGTAATCTAGACTTCCTATCCTAGTTGTAGACCACAAACATGCCAATTGTGTGAAAGTAATACAAATTAGTCAATCCTCCTTGAGAATTAGTCAAAAGGTGTAATTGATCTTAATCTATAAGTATTAGTCAACTCACTAATTACTTAGCAAAAGACTAGCATCAATGGAAACCAAATCAATTAACCATTCTCACAAAATGCGGAATGGACATCCACAACTCAATTCCACCCAAACATCCAAATTCTCAACCAAGAGTATGAAAATTAAACTTGCAAGAAATTAAACATCAAAGCAAATAAAAGTCAATGCAATAAAAGTCAAAGTAATTAAATGCAAGTAAAGGAAACTTAAAATGCAGGAAACCTCTTGGCAAGTAATTGAAGGCTAAGGCTACCTATCCTAGTCATTGACCAGCAAGTAACGCCTCATATTCCACCTGGTTGTCTGAGGCCGGGAACCCAAATTTGAGGGAAAGCTCAACTTGGATTCCTTGGTTGTTTTCTATTATCACACCTGCGCCGCTTCCGGTCTTATTCGAGGAACCGTCCACGTAGAGATTCCATTCTGTGGGGTTTCCAGGGTATCTATGAATTCCGCAATAAAGTCAGCCAAGTACTATGATTTGATGGCTATCCGAGCTTCATATTGGAGGTCGAACTCAGATAACTCGACTGCCCATTGTAAAATTTTGCCTGCTAGATCTGTTTTCTGTAATATCCATTTTATGGGCTGGTCGGTTCGAACCTTAATGGTGTGAGCCTGGAAGTACGGGCGAAGTCATCCAGATGTCAGTTTGAGAGTGTAGGCAAACTTTTCTATTTTTTGGTAGTTTAGCTCGGATCCCTGCAGCGCTTTACTAATGAAGTATACAGGTTGTTGCCCTTTGTCGTCCTCCCGAACCAGTGCTGAGGCTACTACCCGACTTCCTACCGCAAGGTACAATGTGAGTGGTTCTTCCTTTCGTGGTCGAGTTAGAATAGGTGGTTGTCCTAGGAAGTTTTTAAAATCTTGGAAGGCTTGCTCGCATTCCTTTGTCCATTCGAAATTTTTTCCTCTCCTTAAATGGTGTAGAAGGGGAGAGATCTTATCGCTGATCCCGCTAAGAATCTAGATAAGGCTGCCAATCTCCCGTTGAGTTGTTGTACCTCTCTCACACAAGTTGGGCTCGTCATGTTGAGTATGGCCTGGCATTTGTTTGGATTCGCTTCAATTCCTCTTTGTGTGAGTATGAAACCTAAGAATTTGCCCGCTTCTACTGCAAAGGTGCATTTTGCGGGATTGAGTTGCATGTCGTGCCTCCTTATAGTGTCGAACACTTGAGCCAGGTCGGACAATAATGTCTCTTCGCATTGTGTCTTTATCAACATGTCGTCCACATAGACTTCCATGATTTTTCCGATGTGATCTGAGAAGACTTTATTCATTAGCCTTTGATAAGTAGCTCCTGCATTCTTGAGACTGAAAGGCATCACAATGTAGCAGTAATTTGCTTTCGGCATAAAAAATGAGGTCTTTTCTTGATCTGGTGGATACATGGGGATTTGGTTGTATCCGGAATATGCATCCATAAACGAGAGGTATCTATATCCGGAGGAAGCATCTACCAGAGCGTCGATACTTGGGCAGGCTTTGTTTAGGTCGGTGTAGTCGGTGCACATTCGCCGATTCCCATTTGATTTTTTCACCAAGACGATGTTAGCTAGCCATAGTGGGTACTTGACTTCTTTTATGAATCCTGCCTCCAGTAGTGCTTGTACCTGTTCTTCCACAGCTTGGGATTGCTCTGGCCCAAGTTTTCTTCATCTCTGCTGTACCGATCGAGATCCTGGATAGACCGCCAATTTGTGACACATTAGCTTGGGGTCTATTACTGGCATGTCTGCAGCTTTCCATGCAAAGAGATCGACATTATCTCGCAAGAACTGTACTAGTAATTCCTTTCCATCTCCTTTCAGGATCGTGCCAATATTAGTGGTTTTGTCCGAGGTGTCTCCGATCTGAACTTTCTCTATTTCACCTTCAGGCTGTGGACGGAGTTCTTCTCGTCTCTGGACTCTACCAAGCTCAATTGTATGGAACTCTTCTCCTTTGCCTCTGAGGTTTAGACTTTCGTTATAACAGCGGCGTGCCATCTTTTGATCTGCTTTTATTGTGGCTATCTCCTCTGTAGTTGGGAATTTCATGCATAGATGTGGAGTTGAGACTATTGCGCTGAGTTGATTTAGTGTTGTCCGACATATTAAGGCATTGTAGGCTGAACTCACGTCGACCACAATATAGTCTATCTTGAGTGTTCTGGATTTGTTCCCTTTTCCGAAGGTTGTATGTAGTGACACTTATCCCAGTGGTTGTACTGGGGTATCTCCCAGTCCGAACAGGCTGTTCGAGTATGCTCTAAGCTCCTTTTCTTCTAAGCCGAGTTTGTCAAGGTTGTTTTGAATAAGATGTCGGCAGAACTCCCTTGGTCTATTAATGTGCAGTGGAGATTGGCGTTTGCTAGTATGATGGTGATGACCATGGGATCATCGTGTCCTGAGATGATACCGGATGCGTCTTCTTTGGTGAACGTGATCGCAGGGATGTCGGGTGCTTCCTCCTTTCCTTCGACATGATATACTTCTTTGAGGTATCTTTTGCGGGATGATTTGGAGATTCCACCTCCTGTGAATCCTCCATGTATCATATGGACATGTCTTTCTGGCGTACGAGGTGATCGCTCAGCTCATCCGACATCTTCATCTCTTTGTCTTTTTCTTTGCTCATCATCTCGGGTGGCCAGACACCGATTTAGTTTTCCTTCTCTTACTAATTTTTCTATGATGTTTTTTAAGTCGAAGCATTCGTTGGTGGAATGCCCTCGGACCCGATGATATTCACAGTATTTGTTCCGATTTCCTCCTCCTCTTTTGCCTTTGAGTGGTCGAGCTGGGGGTATCTTTTCTGTGTTACAGACTTCTTTGTAAATATCCACAAGGGACACCTGAAGAGGGGTGTAATTATGATACTTTTTGATTTTTTCGGCTGTTCGATCTTCTTCTTCTTGGATTCTTTATCTCGGTAGGTGAAAACAGATTTTGAGGCTTCTCCAAGTCGAGAATTTTCTTCCATGTTGATGTACTTCTCTGCCCGCTCTTGCACCTCGTCTAGAGATGTGGGGTATTTCTTTGATATAGATTGGCTGAAAGGTCCCTCTCGTAGGCCGTTGATGAGGCCTATGACGGCAGCCTCTATTGGCAAGCTTTGTATGTCTAGGCATGTTTTGTTGAATCTTTCCATGTAGTTGCGAAGACTTTCCCGATCTCCTTACTTGATACCCAGTAGACTGGGAGCGTGCTTAGCCTTGTCTTTTTGGATGGAGAATATGGCCAGGAACTTTTTGGCCAGGTCGTCAAAGTTTGAGACGGACTTCGGAGGTAGGTCGTCAAACCATCTAATTGCTGTCTTTGTGAGAGTCGTTGGAAAAGCATTGTAGCGAACGGCATCTGAAGCGTCGGTGAGGTACATTCTGCTTCTGAAGTTGCTGAGATGATGGTTGGGATCTGTAGTGCCATCATACAAAGTCATATCTGGAAGTTTGAAGTCTTTAGGGATTTTAGTCTTCATGATTTCCCTAGTGAATGGATCTTGATCCTTGCGAGAGTTATCCTCAGGGGTGGTCCGGGTAGCCTTTGCTTTGAGATTGGCTTCAAGTTGTAGGAGTTTATCTTCCAATTTTCGACGTCGCCTTTACCTCTCTTTGTAGATCCTTGCCAACTTCTTGCTGGTACTGGCTTTCTTTTTCGAGTTGATTTAGGCGATCTTGAAGTGCTTCTATTACTCCCGGATGTGATGAGTTTTTGTCTCCGTTAGATTCTGGAGTATCCTTTGGTGTGGCATCCGTATTTTTGTGCGGCGTTCTATCCTTTAGATCTGAGTTGTGGTTGTTGTCATGGTCGTCCGCCATGGTGATAGGATGACTTCCAAGTTCCCCGACAACGGCGCCAATGTTCCGAGGGTTACCTGAAACTGTAGGCCGATCTCAGATGAGATCTTCTGTACTGGTCGGAGATGCTGTGTTCGGCTGGCTGGTGGCGGCCGGAGCTATTGTGTCCGACTTGTTGGACTGGCTTTACTTCTGATCCTTGGTCACTAGAGGGTGGGGGGTACCTGCAAGAGACTCCGATGCTTAAGTTAGCACGGGTATTAAGCAGGTTTATTGTAGAATCAGAGTATGAGTTATACCTGGGTCACCTTCACCTCGAGCTCCTCCTTCAAACCATTTATCCGATCGAACTCCAATTTTTCCTCCTCTATAAAGGCCTTCGTAGCATGAAGAGGAAGATCTTGGGCAGTCCGATATAAGGCCGCCCCCATATGTGCCATCTTGACACTACTCCGAGTTATAAAGTCTAAATGGTGAAGGAGTGATACATCATCCATAGGGAGGACACCATAAGGACCGTTCTGCTGGTCGACAAACCCATCAGCATCGAAGTCAGGGGCATCTAGATTGAAGGGTTCAACAGTTCAAGGTCTTTTGGAAGGGGGAACGATCGGAGGAGAAGATGCAGCAACAGCAGAAGACTGCGGAGGATCCACTACACGGACTCGAGGAGTAGGGATCATTCTCCTCAGGCCAGCAGAGCTCGGCACGGACGGTTTTGACGTCACCTGAGAAGACCCTTCCCCATCCGTTTTGGCCGAGATGTTCTGAGCGGCAGCAGCCTTTCTCGCCTTCTTGAAAGCTTTCATCGAGTCATTATTCTTGGTCATCTCTGTAAAATAGAAACCAGTAGTTTTACAGACCAGGAAAAAGGAGGAAAGCAAAGTAAAAACAAGAAGCAATATATCAAGTAATACCCAATGCAGCTGGAAAAAGGGAAGGGTCCCCCAAGGATTTTTTAGTATCTAAATGAGGAGGTTCCCCCTAAAGGTCCTCCAAAACAGTTACAAAAGCCTGCTTAATCTCGTTGAGCATTTTTCACGTATATCGGGATACTACTACATTCTGCTGCCAACACAGAGGGAAGGATGGCTCATCATTCACTTCCAGAAAAAAGGGGTGAGCTCCCTCAACAGCTCGAATCTTGAAGAAATAATTCTTGAAGTCCCTAAAGGACTCGTCATACATGGTAAAAACCTTATGTCCTTGTGCAGATCTAAAAGAAACCCACGAGGCTTTCTTTTTCGAAGAAATCCCGGGCTTAGTTAAAATAAACCAATAAAAGAAAAGAGTTTGAGAAGGGGCAACATTCAATTCATGGCAAAGAAGCTGAAAAATCTTAATAAAACCCCAGGAGTTCAGATGAAGCTGGGACGGAGCTACATTACATGACCATAGCAAATCTGTCTCAAAGAAAGTAAAGGAAAAAGTGATGTCCAACTGGCTGAAAAAATAGTCGTAAGCATAAAAGAAAGGGCGCTCCCCTTGGGTCGGGACAGGGAAGCAAACCCTCTCCTCGGAGTCAGGTGCCACCAATTCATAATTCCTCTCTTCATCTCTACTCTTGCAGAGACGGTGATGTTTTCTAAGCTCTACGCAAAATTCATAATTGGCTAAAGAAACACACAGCAACACCAGGGAGTCCAACCAATCAGACATCCCCTTGGGAACCTTAAAAGACGCCTCGACAATATTTTTACAAGAAGACAAGGCCAACTAGTCCTACAAACAAGAAAGGAAGATTGGATTACTAAAAACATCTTGGACAAAGCCAAAACAATTTGGCCAACCTAATCTAGTACAGCACAAGCAATAAAAGGAAACCCCAGGACCTACACCAAAAAAAATCCAGGGGCATCCTTTGGAGGCAGGCAGGGAACAAGGATTCAGAAAAAACCTACAAGATTAACGTCCCAACAAAACTCGCAGCAAAGACAGAGAAAAACCTTTTTCAAAGACGCAACATCCCCAGAAAGCTACAAATCAAACAGAATCGAAATAGCTACCTTCCAAATTCACAGTCTCAGCTTATCAGCAAACAAATAGCAAAACATATCAAGAAGAAGCCATCAAAGACACAATCTTTTTCAGAGAAATAATAAAGAGTCGTTATCTTCCACAAAATTCACCAGCGAAGAAAGCTATCAGCAAGACAAAAAACATCAAAGGAGCAATCTTTCGAGAAAGCAAGCAGGTTCATGCAACTCACAGAAGAGGAAAAACAAGCAGTATGAACCCTAGAGTACAGAAGGACCACTCCAAAAGCCAGAAAAACCCCCACAACAGTAAACAAGCAGGCGCATAGTGATACGAAGAGATTCAGATTTTCCAGCATGCACTTTAATAGAAAAATCAAAACTTTATCAAAAACCGAAGATGAAATGACAAAAGAGAAGGTAAAACTAACCTGGAGAAAGAGCTCTGGAGAAAGAAGGAAACCGGAGTAAAGAAATTTTCCCTTAAGCAAAGCACAAGAACATAGCGTCGCAGAGAAAAACGAAAAGGCAAGCTCCAGGCAAAACAGAAGAACAAAGAAAAGAAGGAAGTTACACAAAAGAGGAAACCGTTTCATGAAAACAAAATTCAAAACAAAAAGCCAAGAGAAACGGAGCATTAAAACCAAATTTATTAGGGTATTGAACCACTGCACATTCCTAAGGCTAGGACGCTAATACAAAGCGCACGCTTTCAGAGGAAACGAAAGAAAAAACGTTCCGCATTCAAAAAAGAACTCTACAAAGATAAAATCGACAAAGTGCTTGAGTTCAGCTTCACCAGAGAAGGATCGAAGTCCTAAAACTAAGGCTCGACCTCAAAAGAAAGACCGAGCTCGAGCAGGGGCACTGTTCATACCCTGGGTCGAGCTGTCCGACCCGGGATGTTCTACCAACAAGACGACCGACCTCTTCAGGTCAGGACAATCTGACCTCTTTTCAAAAAGCTCGGCCAAGTCGACAGGAAAGCCCAAGAAGGGCCCAAATCGAGGAATACGACCCAAATCCAAAGGCAGCCCAAGCCTATAGAGATAAGGGCGGTTCCCTTGAAGATAAGATGACCTCACTCAAAGATAAGATAAGATAAGATAAGATAACTAACTTATCTTAACTAAGAAGGTCACTTCTCACAATTATAAATGCACTGGAGCACCCAAGTATAACTCATACTCTGATTCTACTAAAAACCTGCTTAATACCCTTGCTAACTTAAGCATCGGAGTCCCTTGCAGGTACCCCCACCCTCCGGTGACAAAGGATCAGCAGCATAGCCAGTCCAACAAGTCAGACACAACCGCTCCGGCCACCACTCACCAGCCGGACACGTCAGCTCCGACCAGTACAGAAGGTCTCATCTGAGATCGACCTATAGTTTCAGGTAACCCCCGGAACAGTAACCATAGAGAGGAAGCATGAAAAGCTTCTCTCAATGCAGAGTCAAATAGAGCCCCCAATTCAAACTCTAAGTTTTGTGTTGGGAGGCCATCATCATGCTCTGAGCATCTGTGAGGCTCCATGAGAGCCCACTGTCAAGCTTTTAACATTAAAGAAGCGCTTGTTGGGAGGCAACCCAATTTTATTTAATCATATCTATTTATTTTCCATTGTTATTTTATGTTTTCTGTAGGTTGATGATCATGTGAAGCCACAAAAACAATTGAAAAACCAATAACAGAATGAAAAATAGTATTAAAATAGCACACCCTGGAGGCGAAGCTTACTGGTATTTAAACGCCAGTAAGGGTAGCAGAATGGGCGTTAAACGCCCAGTTTGGCACCATTCTGGGCGTTTAACGCCAGAAATGGGCATAGAGCTGGTGTTTAAACACCAGAAAGGGGAGAAAAACTGGCGTTAAACGCCAGAAATGGGCAGCAACCTGGTGTTTAACGCCAGGAGTGGCAATCAAGGGGGCGTTTACATGCTAACATGGTGCAGGGATGAGAAATCCTTGACACCTCAGGATCTGTGGACCCCACAGGATATCCACCTACCTCACCATTCAAATTCAAATCACTTTCCCTGCCAAACCCACCCATACATGGCCGAACCCTACCCCTGTCTCCACTCCTATATAAACCCATCTTCACTCCTTCATTTTCACACACCATACACCCTACTTACCCCCCTTGGCCGAAACATTAAACACCCCTCCATCTCCTCTAATTCTTCCTCTTTACTATTTCCTTTCTTCTTTTGCTCGAGGACAAGCAAACCTTCTAAGTTTGGTGTGAAAAAAGGTAAAGCTTTTTGTTTTTCCATAACCATTTATGGCACCAAAGGCCGGAAAAACCTCTAGAAAGAGGAAAGGGAAGGCAAAAGCTTCCACCTTCGAGTCATGGGAGATGGAGAGATTCATCTCAAAGATCCATCAAGACCACTTCTATGAAGTTGTGGCCAAGAAGAAGGTGATCCCCGAGGTTCCTTTCAAACTCAAAAAGGGGGAATATCCGGAGATCCGACATGAGATTCGAAGAAGAGGTTGGGAAGTTCTCACCAACCCCGTTCAACAAGTCAGAATCTTAATGGTTCAAGATTTTTATGCCAATGCATGGATCACCAAGAACTATGATCAAAGTGTGAACCCGGACCCAAAGAATTGGCTTACAATGGTCCCGGGAAAATGCTTAGATTTTGTCCAGAAAATGTAAGGTTGGCATTCAACTTGCCCCTGATGCAAGAAGATGCACGCCCCTACACTAGAAGGGTCAACTTTGATCAAAGGTTGGACCAAGTCTTCATAGACATTTGTGAAGAGGGTGCTCAATGGAAGAGAGATTCAAGAGGGAAGTCGGTTCAACTAAGAGGGCATGACCTCAAGCCCATGGCTAGGGGATGGTTGGAGTTCATCCAACGCTCAATCACTCCCACTAGTAACCGGTCTGAAGTTACTATAGACCGGGCTATCATGATCCATAGCATCATGATTGGAGAGGAAGTAGAAGTTCATGAGGTTATATCTCTAGAACTCTACAAGGTGGCGGATAAGTCCTCTACTTTGGCAAGGTTAGCCTTCCCTCATCTCAATTGTCACCTCTGCAATTCAGCTGGAATTGACATAGAGGAAGACATCCTCATTAATGAGGACAAGCCCATCACTAAGAAAAGGATGGAGCAAACAAGAGAGCCCACTCATGGACAAGAGCATGAGGAAATTCCTCGTCATGAAATTTCTGAGATGCCTCAAGGGATGCATTTTCCTCCACAAAACTATTGGGAGCAAATCAACACATCCCTAGGAGAATTAAGTTCCAACATGGGACAACTAAGGGTGGAGCACCAAGAGCATTCCATCCTCGTCCATGAAATTATAGAAGACCAAAGAGTCATGAGGGAGGAGCAACAAAGGCAAGGAAGAGACATTGAGGAGCTCAAGCACTCCATAAGATCTTCAAGAGGAAGAACAAGCCGCCATCACTAAGGTGGATCAGTTCTTTAATTTCCTTGTTCTTATTTTTCTGTTTTTCGAAAATTTTGCTTTATGTTTTATTTATGTTTGTGTCTTATTACATGATCACTAGTGTCTAAGTGTCTATGCCTTAAAGCTATGAATGTCCTATGAATCCATCACCCTTCTTAAATAAAAAGTGTTTTTAATTGCAAAAAAAAAAAGAAGTACATGAATTTCGAATTTTAAAACAGATTAATTATTTTGATGTGGTGGCAATACTTTTTGTTTTTCAAAATGAATGCTTGGACAGTGAATGTTAAAATTTTTGGCTCTTGAAAGAATGATAAAAAAAGGAGAAATGCTATTGATAATCTGAAAAAAATCATAAAATTAATTCTTGAAGCAAGAAAAAGCAGTGAAAAGCTTGCAGTAAAAAATATATGCGAAAAAAAGAGTCGACAAAAAAAAAGAGAGAGAAAAAAAGAGAAAGAAAAAGCAAGCAGAAAAATCCAATAGCCCTTTAAACTAAAAGGCAAGGGTAAAATAAAAAGGATCCAAGGCTTTGAGCATTAGTGTATAGGAGGGCCCACATGAATAAAATCCTGGCCTAAGCGGCTAAACCAAGCTGTCCCTAACCATGTGCTTGTGGCGTGAAGGTGTCAAGTGAAAAGCTTGAGACCGAGCGGTTAAAGTCATGGTCCAAAACGATAAGAGTGTGCTTAAGAGCTCTGGACACCTCTAATTGGGGACTCTAGCAAAGCTGAGTCACAATCTGAAAAGGTTCACCCAATTATGTATCTGTGGCATTTATGTATCCGGTGGTATTACTGGAAAACAAAATGCTTAGGGTCACGGCCAAGACTCATAAAGTAACTATATTCAAGAATCAACATACTGAACTAGGAGAATCAATAACACTATCTAAATTCTGAGTTCCTATAGATGCGAATCATTCTAAACTTCAAAGGATAAAGTGAGATGCCAAAACTGTTCAGAAGCAAAAAGCTAATAGCCCCGCTCATCTAATTAAGACTGATCTTCATAGATGTTTTTGGAATTCATTTTATATTCTCTTCTTTTTATCCTATTTGATTTTCAGTTGCTTGAGGACAAGCAACAATTTAAGTTTGGTGTTGTGATGAGCGGATAATTTATACGCTTTTTGGCATTGTTTTTAGGTAGTTTTTAGTATGTTTTAGTTAGTTTTTATTATATTTTTATTAGTTTTTAAATAAAAATCACATTTCTGGATTTTACTTTGAGTTTATGTGTTTTTCTGTGATTTCAGGTATTTTCTGGCTGAAATTGAGGGACCTGAGCAAAAATCTGATTCAGAGGCTGAAAAAGGACTGCAGATGCTGTTGGATTCTGACCTCCCTGCACTCGAAGTGGATTTTCTGGAGCTACAGAAGCCCAATTGGCACGCTCTCAATTTGGTTGGAAAGTAGACATCCTGGGCTTTCTAACAATATATAATAGTCTATACTTTGTTCGAGATTTAATGGCCCAAACCGGCGTTCTAAGTCAGAATAAAATTTCTGGCGTCAAAACGCCAGAACTGGCATAAAAGCTGGAGTTAAACGCTCAAACTGGCACAAAAGCTGGCGTTTAACTCCAAGAGAAGCCTATGCACGTGGAAGCTTCAATGCTCAGCCCAATCACATACCAAGTGGGCCCCGGAAGTGGATTTCTGCATCATTTACTGATTTCTGTAAACCCTAGGCTACTAGTTGTCTATAAATAGGACCTTTTGCTATTGTATTTTCATCTTGCAATCAATCTTTTAATCATGCTTTGATGATTGAACCCTCTCTGGGAGGTTGGCCATTCGACCATGCCTAGACCTTCTTTTATTTATGTATTTTCAACGGTGGACTTTCTACACACCATAGATTAAGGTGTGGAGCTCTGCTGTTTCTCATGAATTAATGCGAAGTACTATTGTTTTTCTATTCAACTCAAGCCTATTTCTTCTCTAAGATATTCATTCGCACTCAAGAACATGATGAATGTGATGATTATGTGACACTCATCACCATTCTCACCTATGAATGCGTGCCTGACAACCACTTCCGTTCTACATGCAAACAAGCTTGCATGTGTATCTCTTGGGTTTCTAATATAAGATTAAAACCTTCGTGGTATAGGCTAGAATTATTGGCAGCCATTCCTGAGATCCGGAAATTCTAAACCTTGTCTGTGGTATTTTGAGTAGGATCTGGGAAGGGATGACTGTGACGAGCTTCAAACTCGCGAGTGTTGGGCGTAGTGACAGACGCAAAAGGATCAATGGATCCTATTCCAACATGATCGAGAACCGATAGATGATTAGCCGTGCGGTGACAGTGCATTTGGACCATTTTCACTGAGAGGAATGGAGGTAGCCATTGACAATGGTGAAACCCAACATACAGCTTGCCATGGAAAGGAGTATGAATGATTGGATGAAGACAATAGGAAAGCAGAAGTTCAGGAGGAACAAAGCATCTTCATATGCTTATCTGAAATTCTCCCCAATGAATTACATAAGTATCTCTATCTTATTTTATATTTTATTCATCTTTTAATTATCAATTCTCCATAACCATTTGAATCCGCCTGACTGAGATTTACAAGATGACCATAGCTTGTTTCAAGCCGACAATCTCCGTGGGATCGACCCTTACTCACGTAAGGTTTATTACTTGGACGACCCAGTGCACTTGCTGGTTAGTTGTGTGGAATTGTGAAAAAGAGTTGAGATTACAATTGTTCGTACCAAGTTGTTGGCGCCATTGATGATCACAATTTCGTGCACCAGTCATCTAATCTGAACGAAGGTGAAGCTCTAGTAGTCTAATCTTTGATGATCCTACTCAAAATGCCACAGACAAGGTCGAATCTTCCAGATCGGAGAATGACGCTTTATGATTCTATCCTATACCACAAAGCCCCCAATCGCCCCCTAATCTGAACGAATTCGTGGATTAGCCATCTAAGAGATGTATAATCAAGCTTGTGGTTCAGTACTATCTCGTCAAGGACCCGCAAGAACCCATGTAGAATAGGGATGACGGTCAAGTTACACTCCCAATTCATTAGGATGAAGAATGAAGATACATCTTAGAATAGAATCAAGTATAGATTAAAATAGAACAATGATATTATTAATCCATAAGAATCAGCAGAGCTCCTGATGACATGTCATCATGTCATGTTTTCTATGCTCTTTCATACAAGAAAGTGACGATTAGTGCTTAAATATTGAATGTTTTTGTGCTTAAATAGTATATTTCTTTGATCTCTTGATTTTATAAAATTTGTAGGAAATAAGAAGAAAAAGAAGCAAAAAAGCAAAAAATAAGCTAAAAAGGAGGAAAGAGGAATTCTGGGGCAAATTTTGGAGCTTGGGCACAATTTGGAGCCTTAGGCCACGCTTTTGAAAGCGTGGCCCATGATTTAAACAAAGAGAGGCTCTTGGCGCGAAAATGCTACGACGCACACGCATGCATGACACACACATGTCAGGGGGCAATTTCGAAGAACCACGGGTACGCGTGCATGACGTGTACGCGTGGAAGTGTTTGGCGCTCGTTTCAAAAGAGAGCGCTACGTTCACTAAGCTAGCGTTTCGGGCATGTTCGAATTTGGAGGCAAAGTTTTGCAAATGACGCGCACGCGTGCATGACGCGCACGCGTCGATGGGTCACTTGGGACAAAGCACGCTCATGCGTGGCTGGCGCTAAAGCCTGAATTGCATATTTTGCTGCCCACGCGCACGCGCAGGGGACGCGCACGCGTGGGCAGTAGGAGTAGGAGTAGGAGTAGAATAGAAGGCTCTCTTTGATGCACTTTTATTTTTCTGCACTTTTACATTTCATTATTGAATTCAGTTTATGAAATTTCGGTTTCTGCAATCCTCTGCTACAATTTCCTTTTCTGCAATTTTTTTTCTACAACTTTACATTTGAGTTTGTTGTGATCTGAATTTCTTTTCATGTAATTTATTCTTTTGCAATTGTTCTGAGTTCTTATTTACTGTTTCTTGAAATTTCCAGCACACAATTCCTTTACATTTGCTACACTTTACATTTCTTGCTCTTTAAGATTCTGTCAAATTTACTTTCTGCAATTTATATTCTTGAATCACTCTCTGTTAGTTTAATTTCATTCAATTCACCACTGTTGCTTGACTAAACTAATCACCTCACTAAAGTTGCTTGATCCATCAATCCCTGTGGGATTGACCTCACTCTTGTTAGTTATTACTACTTGATGCGACCTGGTACACTTGCCGGTGAGTTTGTGTGGAATCATTTTTCCCTCATCAAGTTTTTGGCGACATTGCCGGGATTGATTTAGGTCGATAATGATTAAGTGGGTGAGAAGTCTAGATTAAGCATTTTCTTTGTTTTTTTTCTTTTTAATTTTCTGCTCTAAATTGATACCAAGGTGTTTGAGTTATTGCCTCACTAAGAAATTCTTCTCTGAGACATGAATTTCAATTTTCATTGGTGACTGTGTTTTACAAAATTCAATAGAGTTCAACTCATCTTGTGATCAAACAAATTTTATGGATATTATCCACCATCACCAATGACTATTCTAATGGTGGCTGGGAATATCACCAAGAAATCACAGATTCTGAGCACTCCAATCAATAGAGAATGCTTCAGAGCCACAAGATGAGCAAGACAAATTCATGGATATTACCCAAACACCACAAAATGATTTATATGGTGGCTGAGAGTATCCCCAAGAATTAACAGATTCTGAGCAAACCCAATCAATGGGGATATGCTTCAGAAAATGATCAAGACAATTCATGAGATATTGCCCACCACCTCAAGATGATTTAGGTCATTATCCTTGTGGTGATGGGAATATCAACAAGGAATGAGGAGTATGAACAATCAAGTGAAATAAACTATTTTTCAAAGCCACAAGTGAGTCATATTGTTAGACACTGACATAAATTATGGCTGGAAAGGAATGCAATGATTCACATTCTAATCATTCAAAGACATTATCACTTGACTATGCTGTCAATACATACATGGAAGATTGTTCCTCCATGCCAAAATAATCCACAATGTGATGAATCAACAATCACTCAAGTTGTGGGGGAGGATTAAACCAAATAGCATTCAACAGTTCATACTCCACTCATCAAGAGACATCATCACTGGAGTGTACTTTCAATAAATTCATGCAAAATTGTCCCCCCAATGCCACAAGATGATCCATACTGTGATGAATTCAAAAATTCTTTAAGTTGTGCTTGGGAGGATCAAAATCAGAGAGCACTCAATGTGTCATACTCCATTAATCAAGATCCATCATCACTTGAGCAAACCTTCAACTCATATATGCAAAGTTGTCCAACTTCACCTCCCCGTTTTTCATTTGAAAATCCTTCATCACTTGACTATACCGCAACATAAAGTTACCTCCAAGATCAATGCAATTCATTTCACTAACCACAAGACACACCTGAACTCACAAATCCTTTCATATCCCTCAACACAACTTCACCACAATACCCACAAACCCACAAAATCCGCCCCAATCAGCTTCTCTTGCTACAAGCAGAACAATACCTGCAAAGTCCATAGACTCTAGGGAGAGAAACTAGAAACTCTTGGAAGACAAGAACAATCCTGGAAAGAGAAAGAGACCCTCTTCAAGAAGATGGATGGGTACTTAGAGCAAATGAAGGAAGAAACTTATAACTACTGAGAAGGAAGATGAAGACCAATTGATGGATGTGAAGGAGGAAGTGGAAGAGCAAGAAGAAGAGGCATCTGTGTCAAGCAAAATTTGATGAAGAATAAGTGGTGGAGGTATTTGAACCTGAAACTTCACATTACAGAAGCCACTTGAGTGCAAAGGAACATGAAAACTCACGACCCCTACAAAACTTCTCTAAACAAAAACTCTCAACATTGAATTGTGATTGAAAGATATGAGGAGGAGATGAAGAAATCTGGGAAGAACAACAAAACCTCCTCATGAAAGGTATTACATCAAATGTTGAGTGCAAAAAGGAAGTGGAAGAACAGAAAGGAGGAAGACAATCAAGGAAGTCCATACTCAAGTGAGGCAGAAAGTTACATAGAAGAAGGGCTCATGAACCACCAATTCAAAAGCTTTGATGGAAGATAAAGCTCCAACAATCACACAGCAACCATATCTTGATATCCAAGGAGTGAAGGCAACCAGCAAAAATACCGAAGAAAGGATTGTGACCAAGATACCAAGGACAACATTCAAGAAAAGGTCAACTGCAAAACAATCCTACCCCTGATCCAGTAAGCAAGCTTCAATCCAGCAAATAAAACAAAAGGAAGCTTGCTGAGGAGAGACCAAAACAGAGGACAATAGCTGAATCTTCTTCCCCCCTTGAGGTCATTCCTCTTAACAAACTGGAAGAAGAGGAAAGAAAGTGAAGAACAACATGTCAAGCTCAATGACACTAAAGGAGCGCTTGTTTGGGAGGCAACACCCAACCTTAGCGTAACATTTCATTTCTTCTACTTTATTTATTTTCTTTCCTTGCTTGTTTATTTTCAATAAATTGGCATATGATTACATTTCTAAGTTTGGTGTTGCCATGCAACAATTTGTTTTCCAATCCCT
This sequence comes from Arachis hypogaea, assembly GCF_003086295.3. Classification (NCBI taxonomy): domain Eukaryota; kingdom Viridiplantae; phylum Streptophyta; class Magnoliopsida; order Fabales; family Fabaceae; genus Arachis; species Arachis hypogaea. Next base: position 47,599,052 of record NC_092047.1, read on the forward strand.
CTCGATGATTGCATCAATTCTTAATTGAAAGTGTCACACTAAGATTCTAAGTTTGGTGTGCCACTTATTTTCTATTGCATGTTATTCAGCAACACCACTTGTCTGCATAATCATAATGCCTCTGCAAAGTTATCTTTCTTTTGGTTTAACATTTTTATTATTATCTTTGTTTTAGTCATTTCTTTATTTTTAATGCTTTCATTTATTTTTCTCCTTAACTATTTTTTGTTAATATACCTCTCCAAGAAAATCCTTATTCATGATAGATCTTCCCTTGGTAATTGATATTAACATATAACAGTTTCCTTTGTTTAGTTTTAGTTCAAATAAATTAAATCATTACATTGCATTATAAGTTTGGTGTTGCTATGCAACAAAAATTTTGTTTCCAATCTATATTGGATACTTGCATCAATTCCAAGTGAAAAGTGTCACACTAAGTTTGTGTGCCACTCATTCTTTATGCAAATGTATCATGCACACCCTCTTATTTTGTAATCACAATGTCTCTGTCTCATGTGCCTTCATGGTTATTCTTAATTTTGCTGCTTTAAACACATGTGCTACTGACATTTCATTATGTAAGACATTCCATGATCCATCTTAGCCCCATCACCATTGTTTCTTAATTGTTGCTGAGGATGAGCAACACCCTAAGTTTGGTATGGAAAGGGGAAAGAATGGGGAGGAAAAGGGACACAATAGTGAAGATGAACTACAATGTGGCAAAGTTCTTTTTCCTCTCATTTGTTTTCCAGCATTTAAATTGCATGATTGTCTTTTAATCTTCTCTGTATGCATGTGTGTTATGGAATAAGCATAGTGTATAAATTGTAACATGTTGCTGTGACATTATGACTACTATCTTGAATTTTTTCCGTGAGTTCAAAAGCAATAAGTATCATGATCATACCAATGAACAAGGCATTAAGAAGAATTAGGCATGAGAATACAAAGTATTGGAAGGCTAGTATGATTAATGTTGCCTCAATTGCATTAGATTTTAATTTAATTGAAGTTTTCATCTAGGACATTTTATGAAATTTTTTTTGAAATCATGAAAACCTTAAAGAAGCAATTGCAAATTAAGGCCAAGAAAAGAAAAAGGAAAGGAATGAAAAGCTGAAGGCTCTGGAGTACCATGACAATTCATTTGTTAAGTACTTGTGGTGTTTATGTATCAGGCAAAAAGCTTGAAAACAAAACACTTAGAATCAAGGCTAGGCTCAAGTGCAAAAGCACTCCCTCCAAAGCTCAAGGCTCTGAGCATCAATAATTAGAGAGTTAAAGAAAAGAAACAAATGAGCTTAAAAGAAGTCCTTCTAATTAATAACTTGTGGTGGCTTATGTATCAAGTGATAATACTTGAAAATTAAAGCATTTAGATCGTAGCCTTGTTATCAACTCATGGGGCAAGCACCCAAAAGGAGAAGCTAATAAGAGAATCAAAAGCTTGTTTCAAGGAAGAAAATAAGGAAAAATTCATAAATGAGCTAGATAAAAGCATCAATCATTTACATTTCTTTGTGATTGTAGCATGCATAGAAAACTAGCCAACGATTAAGATTAACTTGCTATTCTTCTCACCTTGGGTTGTCAAAATTTACTGCATGATTCTTTTCTTGCTTGGGGACAAGCAATGTTTAAGTTTGGTATTGTGATTACATGTCATCATGTCATGTTTTTCTATGCTTTTTCATACAAGAAAGTGATTATTAGTGCTTAAATATTGAATGTTTTTATGCTTAAATAGTATATTCTTTGATCTCTTGATTTTATAAACTTTGTAGGAAATAAGAAGAAAAAGAAGCAAAAAAGTACAAAATAAGCTAAAAAGGAGAAAAGAGGAATTCCGGGGCACATTTTGGAGCTTGGGCACAATTTGGAGCCTTAGGCCACGCTTTTGAAAGCATGGCCCATGATTTAAACAAAGAGAGGGCTCTTGGCGGGAAAAACTACGACGTGCATGACGCGCACGCGTCAGGGGGAAATTTTCGAAGAACCACGCGTACGCGTGGAAGTGTTTGACGCTCGTTTCAAAAAAGAGTGCTACGTTCACTAAGCCAGCATTTTCGAGCATGTTCGAATTTGGAGGCAAAATTTTGCAAACGACGCGCACGCGTCGATGGGTCACCTGGGACAAAGCACGCTCATACGTGGCTGGCGCTAAAGCCTGAATTGCATACTTTGCTACCCACACTACAAGAAAAACACCCATTCAGGTACACTTGAAAAGTGTAGCCAAAAGTGAAAAAAAATGATGCCTTAGGCTACAGCTACGCTTTTTGGGCTACGGCTACGCTTTTTGGGTGATTCCTATTCGGCGTTGCCTATTCTCAAAGGCTACATTTTTATGCACCAAGGGCTACGCTTTTGAATTTGGGAATAGGCTACGCTTTTCAAGTGATGCTGTCCAGGACCAAAGGCTACGCTTTTCAGCTTTCATTTTTCCAGAATAGGCTACGGTTTTCAACGCTACTGCATCACTTGTAAAGCGTAGCCACATTGTATACCATAGCTACTTTTTATAAGCATAGCCTTAGGTCCCTCTTTTTTTTTCTATACTATAGCTACTATATATAAGTGTATCCTTAGGTCCCTCATTGTTTTTTTTTTAATTTTCTATATATATATATATATATATATATATATATATTTAATTTTTTTCTAAAACCTAATATTTAGTAATATGATTATATATATAATCCTATTTTTTTTAAATAAATTAGTCAAAAATTATAAAATAAAAATAAATACATAATAATACCATACAATATTCTTTAAATAATAAAAATTATCCTTTAACAAAATATGTTTATAATGAACTAAAAATATTGGGATGATCATAAATGAGTATTCATACATCTCACACTAAATTAAACATACCCATATCAAAAATATACATTAGATCACTTAGAATTTACTACTAATAAACTATAAAAAACCAAAATATTGTATCCTACATAAGTATCTTCTAATAAAAGTTATTAATCTTCTGATAGAAGAGAAAAAAAACAAATTGATGTCAAATAGAGCACCTAACATCTGCGACTGAATTGAACATATATTGAAGCAAATTCTTGACGAAGACTGGGCGAGCAAAGAGCAGAGCAACATTGGCGGTGTTCCCAGTTCCAAATGGAGACTCGATCTAAATCATCGGCAGTTACATTCATGGAATGCATAAGATGCAACTGGATCTTAATGCTCAATCTGCAGCAAATCAACAATTCATCATCATAATAAACAACTTCAAATAAATTCACTACCAAATCGAGAATCAAATAAACATACTAATTGTGTACATTCCAAAAATAATGTAGAAGCCATGTCACACCCCTAATTATTGCCTGCATTCATATTACATTACATATATTACTCTTGCAACTCAATCAAACTCAGTTCATTAATAGAGAACTATGATTGGAATCTTAAATTGGAATGAACAAAATAAAAATGGACATATCAAAGCTGCATCTTCTGGTAATTATTAGAACCAATTGACCAACTCTAACTATGCCAACAATGGCCTCAACCATTAAAATTTGAAGGACTTTAAGCAGTGAATAGCTTTGGTTATAGCTCTCTTCATTTCCTTCAAATAAAATATCATTTAATTGATTAAGTCATTTTCTGGAAATACTAATTGCAAGTCTTCATTGTCTCTATTAACTTGAACTAGAACTGCAGCCTTGTACAAAAACATCCCAAATATGACCGACACAAGTTAAAATGAATGATATATATTAATTCAAATGAGAATGTGTTTTGTCTAGTAATGTACACTTCAAATATTTTATAGCATAAGTTTCAAATTTTACTGAAAATCAAAGAAATCATTGGTAAAATACTGATGGACAGAACCGAAATACCATAGATTGCTGCTGGAATCACAAGCCTTGGAAATGAAAGGGACATGCTACAACCCTTTATCAACAACTCCAATGAATCTTCTAGGTCCTCACTTCTTATACCAATCCTTTTTCATGAGAACTTGTTCATCAAAATAAGGGATGATCAAAATAGGCCCCTTAGTAATTATGAAATTGTAAACAAGTTTGAGTTTTACTTATTGGGCTTCTTTTTTCTGAATATCTGAGCAACAGATTCAGTAGAGAGGTTATCTACATATTGATACAATAGTCAAAAGTACAAAAAATTGCATTGCAAATTATATCAGTTTAATAAAATACCATAACAATCATTCGAAAAATAAAGCTGCTATTTTCTTCTCATCCACATAGAGAAGCACCTACTTGAAAAGAAATCACATTCGCTATAGAAAATTAAATAAATGCAAATCAAACCTGAAAATGACTCCAATCTCATAACTCACAGCAGCCTCCACATCATAAAGCAACAATAAAATCATTGGGAGATTCAAAGTTACAATAAATCCTGCCACAAAGTATACTAGTAAAAAGGTTTCCTTTTAGTCACAATTTAATATACCCTTCCCAATTCCAAAGATGCCCTTCCTATAAGAAATATACTAGCAAATTCAAAGTTAAAAAGTTACTTAATAATCCCTGAAGATAACTCTAAAATTGGAACCAAAACTCCAACTCTGTTTGGCACGAAGGAATCAACTTGCTTTACTTGTAATCAAGCATTTCTTATAGCTGTCTTGTGCAAAAAGTTAAATTAAAATAAGGTAGGTACATAGCTTAAACCAGTAGCTATGACAATGCAACTAAAAGAAAGAGTAATGCTAATCTCAGCTTTCACAGACACAAGAATACCACATAGAACTGCAACCAGGCACCCAAACTCCAACAACCTCATTGTGCCAACTCCAATACTTCACATCCTCGAGATCTGTTTCATAATCCAAATGATGACACAGTTGAGTTACACTGAAAAAACAAAGAAAGAAGGTTAGTTCCAATGTGATACTGATCCAAGTAAATCAGCTGAACGTACATTGGCAGTTGGTGTTTAAAATAATATAACTTCCGAGAACATAGAAAAGGATCAGCAACTCATTCATATATGGTGTTTTGTAAATGTAAATTGTAGCATCATATTGAAAGTCATTAGCAAATCTTCAATTTTGCTTTTTAATTGATATCAAAATTCAGGAAACAGAATGACATATAGTAAGCATAAGAAGCAAAAATACAATGGGAAAGAGCTGCTTATCATGCACATATTTTTTACTATTGATTTTAAATTTCAAACAAAATCAGCAAGCTCATACGACCATTGCTACTTATGAGCAATACTTATCTTCAAGAAATGGGAAAGAGCTGCAATAGGGGACTGAACCTGGCCACTTAGAATTTATAAATATGCAAGGGTACAACTCTTGAATCAAATTCCTTCTTGTCGAGTTCTACGATGATTAGAATTTGAAACTAATCGACACTAACTTTTGAAACTAAAATAACTGTTATAATAGATGCTAGTCTAATAGATATAGTGCATCAAATTGTCAAATTTGAAACAAACAAACTAACTTCTGATTTTAACTAACCTGAAAGTTACAACAAATTAACCAACTCACAAATTCTCCAACAGATATAGTACCAAAGCAAACTGAAAGTACCTTCCTCATTATCACCCTTGGGATCTGAATGTGGCTCAGTAACACTACAAGCAATTACTCTCTTCCCTCTTTATTCCAAAATAACATCGCCACGCAAACCAGAATCAGTAACAATTCAGAAAAATAAACAAATAAACAAATAAAATGTAATTCCACTAAGAATGGAAAGGCAAAGCCGCTACCTGAAGCTCGAGCTCAGCTTGAGGGAACTTCAAACCGTAGAGGGTAGCAGGTGCGTACAGAAACTGGTAACGGGATTTGCGAGAATTAGGAAAAAAAAGGGGTATTCAAGTTGAACCCTGCATGTTCATCAACAATACATGGCTTGTTCATCAATTCACAATTCACAGTTGCATATAAACCATATTATTGTACCAAACCCCAAATTAAAAACCCTAAAATTGGAACTCTAAACACCCAAATTTCAGAACCAAACGGAATCTATAGATACCTTCTCGACGATGTGTGCGTAGAGAGGACGACCAGAGCGCAGAGACGACGATGGTGAGGGTGCAGCTCACGATCAATGCAAGAGAGCGCAACTGACGATCAATGCAGGAGAGAGCAGCTGACGATGAGTGGCGAGTCGTGTATGGTGAGTGGTGAGTGGTGAGTGGAGAAGGAGCAACAGTGAGTGGCGAAGGTGAGAAGTGAGGACGCGAAGGCTTTCTCTGATAGTGAATGAAGGTGAGGCGCGAGTTACTGAAGAGCTAGCTGATCTGCGTGCTTTGGGGGGCAAAGGGGAAAATATTCACTAAGTTATACGCTGTATTTGGCCCTAGATACATTAGGAGACGTTTTTGAAGAGTACCCAAATTATAACAAATAGGTTACTCTTTAAAAGTGCTGTCTTTTGGTGTGAAAAGTGTAGCCATAGATATTTAGAAAAGGCTACGCTTTATAAGTGATTTCTATAATACCTAAGGCTACACTTTTCAATGATGCCAAAATTGTGTTTCCTTTTCTCTTACAAAAAGACAACACTGAGAAAAGCGTAGCCTATTCTAGGAATAGG